>NW_027278773.1:0-32500 GCF_046629955.1 Centroberyx affinis
GTAACAAAGTAAAGTAACTAGTTAGTTTCAAAAGTAACTTTCCAAACACTGCTGCTGACTGGGAAAACACTCAGCAGCTAGTGCTCAGTACAAACTGTTGGTTTATGGCTTTGTTAGCTCGCTAACTAGCCAGCGGGCTAATTTAGCAAAGACACTGATGTTAATGTGAACATGCTAACGCTAGCTGCGACTAGATACATTAGCTAGAGCCTTGCTTGTGTTGAATTAAAATCTGATGTGAGCGTCGCTTTGGATAAAAGTGTCAAATGGGAAATTGTACTTGTAATTGTAGTGTGCTAATCAGATGTGCTAACAAGACAGTGATGGTTAGCTGACCAGATGCTATGGTTAGCTAGCTAACAAGCTGACATTATCTAAACACTAAATCAATCAGATGGATCAGTGATGAAATGATCAGTTCAGTCAGAAACAGACAGAAATTAACCGTCTGTTCAATTCTGTTGAGACAGAAACACAGTCAGCTGTTCACAGAGCTGAGGACCTCCAACATGGCCGCCAGAGGGGGGGGGGGGTGAATCACCTGACAGCCTCTATAGAGGAGTGATGAGGTTGGAGAGGGAGGGGTAGAGCAGTGAGTTTACCTCTGGATGAAGAAATGAAGGAGGAAGAAGGATTTCAGAGGGAGGATGTGATTCGCTGGGTGGAGGGTGACATCATCATGTCATCATCAACAGAGACACTGTCTGTCCTCAGACCGGACAGACAGTTTACTGTGTCACAGTAACCTACATTTGGAAACAAATCCACCTTATCACACTATTCACTTTTACTGAGAACGTTACTGAATGGATCTACAGCCACACCACAACAAGCTGACTCAGCTGCTCTCTGACAGCTGCTTCACACACATTTACACTTTATTAACTAACACACAGTTCTACATGTTCCTCCATCATGGAGATCAAACTGTAAAGACTGTATTAGGGCTGGGTGATAATTCAATATTATCATTTATCGTGGAATACAGTGGAATCATATGGTGATGATATGAAGATATTTTGATATCGTGACACATTTCTGCTGTCTGAATTGATGATGACAAGCAAATTTTACTTGAAACCTCTAATAAAATGAGGTATGGTAGGAATATTATTTGAAAATTTCAGTTTTGTTTGACATCACACCTAACATTACCATTCGGTTCAATGAGATGAACATTCATTTGATTATTTAACGTGGGTTTGTATACATGAACCATCGAGAAAAATCCTTATGATTATCATGATATTGATTTCAACCATATCGCCCAGCCCTAGTCTGTATGAGTCTTAAATGAGTGGAACGCCCCTTTAACCGGCCTCCATCTGGTCATGTGACCAGGTGTTGCCCAACACACACACATCTGTACGTTCTACACATTCCTGCACATGTTTGACCTCCATCTGTAAATGTGATGTAATATCTTACAAAACATATTTCCACATCAGGAGACATTTGTGTATTTTTGTTCTCTCATCCACACAGCTGCTGATCTGAAGTGTCAGACAGTCTGCTCCTGTCTGTTGACTGTCTGTTGTCTTCAGTCTGTTGTCTTCAGTCTGTCTGTTGTCTCCAGTCTGTTGTCTTCAGTCTGTTGTCTTCAGTCTGTTGTCTTCAGTCTGTTGTCTTCAGTCTGTCTGTTGTCTCCAGTCTGTCTTTTGTCTTCAGTCTGTTGTCTTCAGTCTGTTGTCTTCAGTCTGTCTGTTGTCTCCAGTCTGTTGTCTTCAGTCTGTCTGTTGTCTCCAGTCTGTTGTCTTCAGTCTGTTGTCTTCAGTCTGTTGTCTTCAGTCTGTTGTCTTCAGTCTGTCTGTTGTCTCCAGTCTGTCTTTTGTCTTCAGTCTGTTGTCTTCAGTCTGTTGTCTTCAGTCTGTCTGTTGTCTCCAGTCTGTTGTCTTCAGTCTGTCTGTTGTCTTCAGTCTGTTGTCTTCAGTCTGTCTGTTGTCTCCAGTCTGTTGTCTTCAGTCTGTCTGTTGTCTTCAGTCTGTCTGTTGTCTTCAGTCTGTCTTTTGTCTTCAGTCTGTCTGTTGTCTTCAGTCTGTCTGTTGTCTTCAGTCTGTTGTCTTCAGTCTGTTGTCTTCAGTCTGTCTGTTGTCTCCAGTCTGTCTGTTGTCTTCAGTCTGTTGTCTTCAGTCTGTCTGTTGTCTCCAGTCTGTTGTCTTCAGTCTGTCTTTTGTCTTCAGTCTGTCTGTTGTCTCCAGTCTGTCTGTTGTCTCCAGTCTGTTGTCTTCAGTCTGTCTGTTGTCTTCAGTCTGTTGTCTTCAGTCTGTCTGTTGTCTCCAGTCTGTTGTCTTCAGTCTATCTGTTGTCTTCAGTCTGTCTGTTGTCTTCAGTCTGTCTGTTGTCTCCAGTCTGTCTGTTGTCTTCAGTCTGTTGTCTTCAGTCTGTTGTCTTCAGTCTGTCTGTTGTCTCCAGTCTGTCTGTTGTCTTCAGTCTGTTGTCTTCAGTCTGTTGTCTTCAGTCTGTCTGTTGTCTCCAGTCTGTTGTCTTCAGTCTGTCTTTTGTCTTCAGTCTGTCTGTTGTCTCCAGTCTGTCTTTTGTCTTCAGTCTGTTGTCTTCAGTCTGTTGTCTTCAGTCTGTCTGTTGTCTCCAGTCTGTTGTCTTCAGTCTGTCTGTTGTCTTCAGTCTGTTGTCTTCAGTCTGTCTGTTGTCTCCAGTCTGTTGTCTTCAGTCTGTCTGTTGTCTTCAGTCTGTCTTTTGTCTTCAGTCTGTCTGTTGTCTTCAGTCTGTTGTCTTCAGTCTGTCTGTTGTCTTCAGTCTGTCTGTTGTCTCCAGTCTATCTGTTGTCTTCAGTCTGTTGTCTTCAGTCTGTCTGTTGTCTCCAGTCTATCTGTTGTCTTCAGTCTGTTGTCTTCAGTCTGTCTTTTGTCTTCAGTCTGTCTGTTGTCTCCAGTCTGTCTGTTGTCTTCAGTCTGTTGTCTTCAGTCTGTCTGTTGTCTTCAGTCTGTTGTCTCCAGTCTGTCTTTTGTCTTCAGTCTGTCTGTTGTCTTCAGTCTGTTGTCTTCAGTCTGTCTGTTGTCTTCAGTCTGTCTTTTGTCTTCAGTCTGTCTGTTGTCTTCAGTCTGTCTTTTGTCTTCAGTCTGTCTGTTGTCTTCAGTCTGTCTTTTGTCTTCAGTCTGTCTGTTGTCTTCAGTCTGTCTTTTGTCTTCAGTCTGTCTTTTGTCTTCAGTCTGTCTGTTGTCTTCAGTCTGTTGTCTTCAGTCTGTTGTCTTCAGTCTGTCTGTTGTCTTCAGTCTGTTGTCTTCAGTCTGTCTGTTGTCTTCAGTCTTTTCTTCATCCTGCTCTCTGCTGCTGTGAACCCAGTTTCCCCACAGAGATAATTAAAGATTTACCTAACCTAATCTAATTTAATCTATCCTAATCTCCTGACTTTCCCTCCTCTAACTGAACTCAGAGAAACAGCGTCAGCTCAGGTCTGGATCTGGATCTGGATCAGCTGCCGTGTTCAGGAGAGGTAAGATGTTCCGAAACCTCACCTGAACTTTACAGCCAATCACAGGCCGACTGAAGCCCCACCTGACCTCTGTAACACTTCCTGTTTTGCTGGTCGCAGCAGGTCGCCCACAGAGCCAGACAACCTGACCGCTAACTTTACCACACGATAACATCTGAACGCCTCGGTCATAAACGCTCTTTAGTCTTTGCCTGTTCCCAGACTTTGTCCCTGCTGGCCACCGTACGCTCTCTCTGACTGTGAGCCAATCAAATCATCGCAAAACAACGGCTCTGTATCAAACAGGCTCCTGATTGGCTGCCTGCTGGGCTGCTTTACGCAAAACAAACTTCTGCAAACTGATATATTCCTATGAAAAATGTGTATGAATTATGTTATATTATTCTTAGCAGGAGTGGAGATTGTTGTTTACTTTACAGCTGAGCCGAAACATTAATTTGGGACACCGAGTTACACTGAAAGTACTTCAGTACTGTTACAAAGTAATACTACCTCCAGACAGAATACTGCAGTACTGGAAGTCTGATCCTGTTCTGTAGCGGGAAAACTGTATGGAGACGAACCAGAGAGTGAGTCATCATCCAGAGGAACAGCAGAGTGTTCCTCTGTGTGTGTGTGTGTGTGTGTGTGTGTGTGTGTGTGTGTGTGTGTGTGTGTGTGTGTGTGTGTTTGGCTGAACAGTGAAAGTAGCTGCTGGTTCCTGTAAATGTAATTACTCAGCAGGGAGACAGACGACTAAACAGCTTCATACAGAACCAACTGGACTTCTAGACTTCTAGACTTCTAGAAAGTTCACCAGCAAAACACCAAAACTGTCTAACACAGATAAACAGAGAGGATTATTTTTCTACAATAAACTATCTCTCATAACAGAGGAGAGACCAAGTCAACTTCACTCCAGTCCCAAGTCAGTCTCAAGTCTAACTGTAGATTACCAAGTCAAGTCCAAGTCAAGTCCAAGTCCTTAATGTCAAGTCTCAAGTCTAAATGTAGAACAGCAAGTCAAGTCAGAACAAATCAAGAGTCCAGTATCAATTTAATATCTTAAAGAAAACTAAATATCTAGGACTTTTCAATGCAATATGGTTTTAACAGGATAAAAACTTGGTAAGAGCATCATGAGTTTGATTTCTATAATCAGTTTCAACTTCAATAAATTCAATCATTCCATACAAATTCAGAAAACAGAATTTAAATTCAGTCGTCTGCTGGAACAAATCTCATCACTTTCAATCTAAGTCATTTACACAAACACAAGATCTCAAGTCAAGACTTTAGAAACCTTTTCAAGTCATCAGAGTACAAGTCAGAGTCAAGTCTCAAGTCTAAATGTAGATTACCAAGTCAAGTCCATGTCATTAATGTCAAGTCTCAAGTCTAAATGTAGAACAGCAAGTCAAGTCAGAACAAATCAAGAGTCCAGTATCAATTTAATATCTTAAAGAAAACTAAATATCTAGGATGCAATATGGTACAACCTGCTGAAGGATTCCTCAACAGTCAGCAAGCACTTCTACTGCAAAGAGGCGTTCACGCACACACACACACACACACACACACACACACACGCACACACACACACACACACACACACACACACACACTGGGCCCAGTGTGTTTCCCTGCTCAGTCTGTTTCTTAGGTTGTAGCTGATGGAGAGCCGGCTGTTGGTGCTAAGCTGCTTAACACTGAACCACTGAACCTGCCTTCTCCCAGACGCCACACACACACACACACACACACACTAACCCTAACCCCCCCCCCCCCCACAAAATATATATCGGAATGTGTCCTTCTGTTCTTAGTTATTTTCCTGGTTAAATGTTCTCAGGTTGCCTGTTTGGAGAGTTAAACAGGTAAAACATGTTCTTCATTAAACTGAGAGCTGTCCAGCTGAACTCCAACCTGACAGACAGACAGACAGACAGACAGGCAGACAGACAGACAGACAGACAGACAGACAGACAGACAGGCAGGCAGACAGACAGGCAGGCAGACAGACAGACAGACAGACAGACAGACAGGATCTGCTGCTGTTTCTGTTTAGGAATTTTACACTGCTTCCAACTCCACCCCCCTCTGAGACACACATACATGTCCACATTTCACCAGAGGGGTCAGAGGTCAGAGGTCAGAGGTCAGGGTCTGACCCCCTGTACAGCAGTATAGACACGTTGGCTGTTTCCGGGATCAAACCTGTGACTCGGGGCTGTGTCTGTCACCTCGGCTGTACAAGTTTACAAGTTGAACTTAGTTAACTTATCTGTACAGTGACAAAACATTTTTATCACTTTGCAAACATTTTATAGTGTAGTATAGCATAGCAAAGTATAGTACAGTATTGTATAGTTCACTACAGCACAACACAGCATAGTGTATTATGGTGTAGTACAGAACAGTATAATGTAGGATAGCAACGTATTGTAATGTATAGTAATGTATCATATTGTGTAGTACAATACAGTATGGTACAGCAGTGTGTAGTGACATAGTAACGCATTGTACAGTAACATACACTAACATCACAGTAACGTGTAGTAATGTATACTAATGTAGAGTAGTATAGTACAGTATAGTGTACAATATAATATAATAATATAGTATAGTGTAGTAGTATAGTAGTACGGTATAGTAGTATAGTATGGTATAATAGTACAGTATAGTAGTATGGTACAGTAGTATAATATAGTAGTACGGCATAGTAGTATGGTACAGTATAGTAGTATGCTATAGTAGTACAGTGTAGTAGTATAGTATAGTAGTATGCTATAGTTTTACAGTATAGTAATATAGTATAGTATAGTAGTACAGTATAGCAGTATGGTATAGTAGTATAGTATAGTAGTACGCTATAGTAGCACAGTATAGTGATATGGTATAGTATAGTAGTACAATATAGCAGTATGATATAGTAGTATAGTATAGTAGTACAATATAGCAGTATGATATAGTAGTATAGTATAGTAGTATGGTATAGTAGTATAGTAATACGCTATAGTAGTACAGTGTAGTAACATAGTACAGTATAGTAGTAAAGTATAGTAGTATTGTATAGTAATATAGTATAGTATTATGGTATAGTAGTACGATACAGTAGTATCGTATAGTATAGTAGTACAGTATAGTAGAATAGTATAGTATAGTAGTACAGTATAGTAGTGTAGTATAGTAGTACAGTATAGTAGTATAGTATAGTATAGTAGTACAGTATAGTAGTGTAGTATAGTAGTATAGTAGTACAGTATAGTAGTATGGTACAGTAGTATAGTGTAGCCAGTATAGTATAGTAGTATGGTATAGTAGTATGGTACAGTAGTCCAGTATAGTAGTATGGTTTGATACAGTGCAGTATACTGCAGTATAGTATAGTAGTCCAGTATAGTAGTATGGTTTGATACGGTGCAGTATACTGCAGTATAGTATAGCAGTACAGTATAGTAGTATGGTTTGATACGGTGCAGTATACTGCAGTATAGTATAGCAGTACAGTATAGTAGTATGGTTTGATACGGTGCAGTATACTGCAGTATAGACAGATCCCAGTAAAGTATTGACTGAACTACTGGGTGACTGCAGTGTTGTTACTGGTGATGTCAATAAAGTTTGTCCGTTTCTGATTGGATTCTGATACCAGTGTGTCATCAATACTGACCAATCAGCAGCCACACCCAGAACACACACAGTACAGTACAGTACAGTATTGCATAGTATAGTACAGTATAGTGTAGTATAGTATAGTACAGCATGGTACAGTATACACACAGACTCGGTGCCGGCGTCACGGGGGGCACTGGGGGGCAATGCCTGTCCAAATGGGCTTTTGTGCCCCCCCCCCAAAATAAAAATAAAAAATTGAAGCCTAGAAGGTACTAAGATAAAACACACAAGATTCCTGAGCATTTATACTTTATATTTACATGTATATTAACTACATTTACGCTATTCTACTCATTATTTCGGGTGCTGCCCTAAGATAGGAGGATGCGGTCAATCTCATATTATTCCATTGCGCATGCGTTTGAGATCAGAGCTGCCACACGGATTTATCATTATGGATTTATCTTACAAAGTCTCTAAAAAGACACTGCGGTTCAAGGCTGGATTACAAAGCTTCTGGAAGGAGACGATCACACCGGAGCCTCAACCGTTCAGTTTGCTTCTGGGCAAAAAAAAAAAAAAAAGTCTCTCTGTGCAGCGATCCAGAGATATTTAGTAGCCTATGTCTTATAGGACATCGTTGACCTGAGGGGGTTAAAATACATAATATAGCCTACAATATAGCAGGCTACAAGTTCTATATTAGTGTCGTTGTATTGGTCCAAATTGGTCCATTTGGACGGGAGACGCGCAGCAGCAGTAAATAAATCAATGCGCATTATAAAAAAATATAAACATTGTAAATGTGCAGAGAAACCTGTTGCAGAGAAACCCTTATTAACAAGAGGCGTTTTGCTTATGCAAAGAAATAAATCTATTTAAATGAGATATTTGCTTGCCACAAAACAATTCTGTGAACTGACAAAGAATGAAATTAATAAGCTTTGTTAGTGAAATATCCTTCAAAAAGTGTAAACTAATGGCGTTCTATTATGATTTTTCTTATGTTACGTTGAAAAATCATTGCGCCCCCCCGAGAAAATCTAATGCCCGTCCATGAATTTGTTTCTCCCGCTGGGTCTGAACACACTGAAGACCTGAGGACAGACTGGACAGGCTGCTGAGACAATACAGTGATGTGATGATGTGATGGGAGTATAGTGTACTGTACAGTAGTATAGTATAGACGTGTAGTATAGTATAGTATAGTATAGTAGTGTATAATAGGATGTTTTGATACAGTGCTGTAGTATAGAAAGATCCCAGTAATGAAGTGTAGTTCTATACTGTACTACTACAGTATAGTAGTACAGTACAGTACAGCAGTACAGACTGATACTGACCAAACACAGTGACACAGACAAGCTGCTGAAACTACAGACAGTGAAGTGATGGAAATCAACTCACATTTATAAACAATTATATATTCAGAAACATAAAAATATGTCTTACTGCCTGCTTCCCCTTGACAGAGTCATCCCGACTGCACGAGCATCAGGTCGATAGTATACATGAATGAATAAATAAATGAAGGCTAAATAAATAGTGATGTCAGAGTGTAACTGTGACAGACTGTCCCACAGACAGCGGGACAGGCTGGAGGAGAGCCCGCTGCTCCTCTCCAACACACACTCATATAAAACAAGTCATTACAGTAGTAAGCTGTTTCCTGACCTGAGCGGAGCGGCTCCGCGACCAGCAGCAAGACCAGCCACAGCAGGCCGACCCCCATCTTCATGTGGAAACTGTCTCTGTCTTCTTCTTCTTCTCTTTCTTCTGGTTTTCCAGGCGCTTCCGTACCTCGAGCCTTTCCCACATAATGCTAAAAACCAGGAGTCATTTTCTTCTTCGGCCGAGCCATTCCTGTCCCAGCCGCTCGCCCTGGATGGTCTACAGAGCCAGAGGGATTTCACCCGCAGCCAAACCTCTGACTGCTGTTTTAATTATGATGATATTTGTTATTGAATCCGCTTTCTGTCTGTTTGCTGTAATAAACCGGGCGGCTCCGCTCCTCTGAAGTCTCTCCCCACCGTGTCGGCCCGGGTATTTCTATCCCAGTAAACTCGACTGGAATCTCAACAAGGGTCAAGTGAGCAGCAGTGAGAACGACTTCCTGTGGCGCTTTTCAAAATCAAAATAAGAGTTCCCCGTACGAAAAAAAAAGAAAAAAAAGGACTACAGCATTCCTGTAATTAATTTATCAGAAGATTACTCTGCAAATATCACAGATGCCTACTATACTATAATATACTTCGTACGTATAGGAAAATTATAGTGGTTAAAGGAGATTTTAAAAAATACCATAACGTACAACAGGGTAACTATAAACCTATCACTAAACTAACAAGCTGTTAGTCCCTATTGGAATGTTATAGGGAAATTATAGTGATACATAGGCTATAGTGATATATATTGATAAAAAAACGTCCAATAAGGTCAATATAAACTCATTATTGAGTATCACAGTACACACACTATAAGCCCTAAAATGAATTTTAAGGCAATATTATAGTGATTTTTCTGTTTTTCTTTTTATATATATATTTTGAGATTCACTAAGTAACAAGCAGAGGTAAAATAGGAATTAGAGTAGCCTATATTTATTGGGAAGAGTATGTTAATTTTAAGACTCTTCTTGAAATCATTTTCATAGCTTATGATATTATGTAATACAGAAATAAAGTAGATAAAATATAATTTAGATATTATATAGGAATTTTATGTTTTCCATCGACACAATTCTTACTGCCAGTGATTTATTGATCATAGCAGAAGGGTAAACTAAACTATGATCATCAAACATCAAACAACCATCAAAGGAAACAAAAATCATTTTATTTTAAGTATTTATCTTTTTTACCATAGTCCTGTCACCGCTGATTATGAAGTGTACGATGAATTTATATTAAAAACATTTGTCAGCCTAACAAGGTGGTGACTGTAAATCATTCTGTAAAGGTGTGTGAAGTGAGTTCAGCTGGTTTACACTTCGCTGGAGTTTCTGCACTGTGGAGCTTGTTGTGCCCGGGCTTTTATTTTGAAGCTAAACCAGAAGACGTTTTTCTGTTAGTTTCTACTCCAGCAGAAAGGTTATAAACTGCGCATGCGTCCCATATCGGAATGTGGCGTGCAGCAAACTAAACGCACCTTCATCCAGCTTTAAAAGAAGAGAAGAAGACATCAGAAACAGAACTGATTCAGCTGCACGAGCACGCTTTGTTCGAACCTCAACCGGAAGTGAAACTGCAGAATATTAACCTTGACGGGTTTCTGACACCAAGACACCGCCCGCCGGGGTGTCGGGACGCGCAATCGAGCGCACCTCTAAAGATTTGCGCTGCAAGCCAATGGCAGGGAAGATTTTATCATAGTGGTCGCCGATTGGCTGAGAGCTTAATGCAACAGGAGACATCTATGATGCCTTCAGGTGTTTCTGGTAAAATGCATAAACTCGAAAAATGATTTTGCGACTCACAGTAACAACAAAACATTCAGTTAAGAGTCAAGTTACAAGCAGCTGAGAGTCTGAACTGACGACCGTCTGTCTTTTAAACCTCACACTGAATTAGGGTCCTTCTGTTTTACTAAATACTAATTTTTCTCTTACGTAAGTCCATTTTTACTAAATACTTTACTAAATTGTTGGAAACTGTTGAGTGATTCACAGTGAGAAGAGTAAAGCACTTTCTTTTTTTAAATTTATTTTCTGTGACTTGTCTATTTCTTTTGTAATTTTAATTAATTCAGTAATGGTTTTTTTCACTATTCTATTGAAAATGTCTTTCACACCAGTAGCCACAGAGCCACAGTCTGATATCATCCTCACTTTCCTCTGTGGTTTCAGGTACAGACTGAGGCTTCAGGTCTCAACCGTGAGTCTGGTAAACTGGGTCAACACCAGGATGTGGGAAACCCTCCGCTAAGGCAACGACAAACTGTTTCTTTATGACTAACCAACCAAACACTGCTGGGAATTTGCTTTTTGTCTGATACAGTCCCACCATGAAATAACTACAATGGATTCAATAACAAAACTATGCTTTATTAAAGAAGTATAAAGGTCCCGCTGACAGATCTCTGAACTCTGAATGCAACAAATGTAGCTGAAAACAAAAGACAGTTTCCTTTTTAAGAGAATCTTTGAATTACATACAGTATATACAAAGAGCACAAGTTCCAAAAAGGGAAAAACAAAATTATATGAAACCCACCTATTCTTATATATGTTATAGATATGTAGAAATGCAGTTATTGTCTAAACATAATGGCTGAACGAACACATACCATATTACACAGCAGAGGTACTTCCAAATACAAGTTTCCCATAAAACAAACATAATTTAGTTTTTAACCATATTTCTTAAAATAAACACATATCCATCGCTATATTGGCCAGCTGAACACATGCATCCATTACATCACAGCATCTCCTCCAATTACACATTCGTTTTCCATAGAACAACCACCGGATCACATACAAATATGATACATGTTTATACAGCAATGTTAAATGAGCACATGTATGTTGAACTAGCATGTTTGTGCAAATGTAAACTGTTACTTTGAACATCAGCAGAGCTGACGCTTCTGACTGGAGGCTTTTTAGGATGTCATCAAAGACTCTCCAACCACATAACAAGCAGCAAGCATTAGATTAATACACTGCAATCAGCTGAGGTGCTGAGGTGGTGACATCATCATCGCTATGTAAGGCTAAGCCCAAAGGGAGGCGGCGTCATTATGGGAGGGATCAGTGTCCGAAATTAACTTTTTGGCTCACCTTCTAAGGAATTAATTTACTTGCCATAAATAATTACTATACATTTTTCATAGAAATATGCCACCATCAATATTTTCAATGTTATTTTGTAAATTGAATCAGATACAGTGTGTTAATTAATCAAGGCTGTATTCATCACAAAGTGCAGCAGAATTTAAATTACAAGGAAGAATCTGAAGTGTAGTTTTAGAGCAGGAAAAGACTAAAGACTGTGTACATCTGATGCTTCAAATGTTACTGTCTCAAAAAGTTAGCGGGCAGTTTGGCGGGTGGGCCTTATGGATTTATCCATCAAGGACCAATTTTAATTTTCGGGTGTTAATTTTGAACCCTGGTAGGCGTTTATTTCCCACACCAGGGCTGCCATCAGTTCTGAGTTCTCTGGCTCAGCTGGCGGTACAGCTGTATCGTCATGAGCTGGACCTCAGGGTCGCCGGGTGTGATGTCGATGGCCCTCAACAGGAAGCCGAGTGCGTCGTCCAGCTTCCCCTCGCTGTGGCACTGCTTTCCTCTCCTGACCAGGAAGTCGTAGCTCCCGTCCTCCGAGTTCGAGAGCGACTCCTCGTCGTTGTGGTCTGTGAGCGCCGGGTCAGCCGCGCACTGGTCCATTCTCTCAGTGGAAGCTAGTTCTGGGTCGCTGGTGGATTCCTCCGGGTTACTGCTCACTTCCTCTCCAGAGGCAGACTCAACAGCAGCGTCCTCCGACTCATATGACTCCTCCTCCTCCTCCTCTTCTTTTTCACTCTCCTCTTCATCCTCTGTGTTTAGCGTCTCTCCGTTGGTTTCCTCCAGCTGAAGCTTATCACCAGACGAACCGCTGATTTCCTCTCCTTCGCTAATGTCAGAATGATTATCTGAAACATCTTCACTGTAATAGTCATCATCACCGTCGTCCTCATCAGCCATGTCTTCATCGAGGTTCTCTACATCTTCGATCATGGACTGGACGAGGGAATGTCTCGAGGCCACGGAGGTGTTCCCGCCAACGCTCTTCCGCGACTTGAGAGGAGTGGATCCAGATCGAACCAGTTTAGGTGTGGAGGCTCCCAGCGCCTGGAAAGATTCCTCAAGTTGGCTACTCTCTGACTGCTGCCCATCGTCATCATTTTCCTCTTCCTCCTCACTATCATAAATCACTGCTGCTCTTTTCTTCTTGGTAGTGATTATCGAGTTGTCCATTGACCCGTTTAATTCAGAGACATGGGAGCCGTTAATACTTCGCTCAATCTCTTCTTTATCTCTTCTCTCACGGAGGGATTTATCAACATTAAAACTACCCTCCATCTGTAGCTGTGAGAGCAGCTTCATCTCTTGGTTTTCAGTTTCCTCTTCCATCATATCATTGTCTGGGAACATGTCGCTGTCCTCCAGCTGTAAATTGAAGTTGCCTTCAAAGGACTCGAGCCCTGTGCTCAGTTTGGATGATGCGTCTGCTTTTAAGCTTGCATTGGACATCTGTAAGACAGAAAGTCTCTTATTCCGCAGTGGAGTGACATGTTGCCCCTCACCCCCAGCGAATAACTGATTCTTTGAGCCGCTGTATGTCGAGAGTGACATTTCATTTTGCTGCTGTTCATCTTCATCAAATATTGCTGTAACGTATTCCAGACTGGCATCGCCTGCCTCAGCAGCAGCGACGTCGGTCATTACCAACGACTCTTCCATCACCTCCTGAACAGAATCATCTGCTGCTTCAAAGTCACTCGGTTCCTTCTTGAAAGACTGGTGTTTGGGAGAATCCAGGTTCAGCTCTGCAAGCTTATCTTGGTGAACTTCTGGAACAGGTTGTTCTTCTGTCATACTTTCATCTACAGTTAGATCAATCACCTGGTTACTTAGATCTTGTCCGCCATCCTCCTCGCCAGAACCAGACGGGTCCAGCTCCACCACAACCGGTGACCTGTTGGAGCTGTCATGGGGTTGTGGGAAGGAGGGACTGGGCCTTGCATTTCTTGGTTTCTTCTCATTTGACCGCTCCCTGTTGTGTTGATCCGGTTGTCTGAGCCAGGCTGGCTCTGTGCTCGATGCCATGCTCTCCGCCAGCTGCATCTGCAACTCCGACTCAGCCTTCATCAACTCCTGAGCCTTCTGGACCCTCCCCTCGATGTAATTGTGTGCTTCCTGGTCCTCGGGGGCCTCGTCATGGTTGACGTCGAGAGAGAACATGAGGTCGTGATCAGAGATGCCAAACATCTCCATGGTGTGGAGGTAGGCGATGTGTTCATCCAGCTCAGGATCTGTCCGCCGGTGTCTGGAGTGCAGGGATTGGAGCTGCATCTGGGTGGAGGAGGACCGCGTCTCCTGCAGCGTGAAGAGCTCCTTCAGCTCCTGCTTGCTGAAGTAGCGGAATGGATTCTTCTTGTCTCCGGTGGTCTGTCTGATGAGGGAATCTTTAAAAATTTGCCGTCTGTAGATCTTCTCCTCCACCGTTCCACAGGTGATCAGCCTGTAGATGACCACGTTTTCAGTCTGGCCGATGCGGTACGCTCTGTCAACAGCCTGAGCATCTGTGGCTGGGTTCCAGCTGGGGTCGTAGATCACAACTCTGTTTGCTGCCGTCAAGGTGATTCCAACTCCGCCTACCTGGGTGGTCAGGAGGAAGACGGAGTACCGCTTGTCTGTCTGGAAGAGCGAGATGCGCTTCTCTCTCTCGGCGAGCTGAGTTATCGTACCGTCCAGTCTCATCGTTTTGAAGCCTCTGTTGCCAAGGACGCGTTCGATGATGTCAAGAACCTTCCTGTAATGAGCAAAGATGAGCGTGCGGTGACCTTCCTGTTTGAGCCTCTCGAGAAGCGCGATCAGAAACACGAGCTTTCCGGACTCCGATATTAATGTTTCGTCGGGAACGTTGGCGATGCTGTGAGCCGCCGACTCGGTGTCGTCATCCTGTTGGCTTTCGGCTGTATTCTCCTCCAGGCCTAACTGAGCCATAGCTGCAGCAGAGAGCAGTCTTGGGTGGTCACACAACTTCTTCAGGATGGTCAGTTCAGCGAGAGGTGACCTGGAGGTCATCAGCAGCTCCTTGATGTGGTCCAGTGAAAGAAACTGCCTGTATATGTCTTCCTGGATCGCGCTCAGGTATGTCCAAACGATTAGGTCGTTCTTCCTCGTCAGTGTTGGCATGACCGCTCCAGCTTCTTTTGGATGATTTGGGACTTGGCCATCCTTGTTGTCTGAGTATTGTTCTTTCACCTGTGTGCTGTTCATTTTCTTCTTCTGCACCTCAGCTTTTGTCCTGCGGAGGAAGTAGGGATTTATAATAGCCATCAGGTTCTCAGACATCTTAAACCCGAGAGCCTTCTCCCCAGGAGTGGCGTCCTTCTCCCTGGCACGTGTGATGGGGTTCTCATACTCAGTTTTGAACGTTTTAGCTGTGCCGAGGAGGGTGCCTTGGCAAGCAAAGTCAAAGAGAGCCCACATTTCTCTCAGGTTGTTCTGGACTGGAGTGCCTGTTAGAAGAACACGGTTTCTGGCGGGTATGGCGTAGGCACTTTTGGCCGTTTTCGTGGATGCGGTTTTTATCTTGTGTGCTTCGTCCAGGATCATGTAGTCCCATTTGAACTCTTGGCCACCATAGGATGCCACGAGCTGCCAGTTGTTGATAAGCATTTGGTACGTGGTGATGATCACGCCACCCCGCCTCTGAATTTTCTCCAAATTCCTGGTCCGCTCCGCTTTGCTGGTGCCGTGAAACTCCTTAACCCTCATGCCAGGAGTCCACTTGGCGAACTCTTTGGTCCAGTTTGTGATGAGTGATGTTGGCATGACAAGCAGAGTGTGTTTCACCAGCTCAGCATCGTACATGCCGGAGAGGAAGGAGATGACCTGGATGGTCTTCCCGAGGCCCATGTCGTCTGCCAGGATCCCCCCCTTACGGCCGTCTCTGTACAGACTGTACAAGAAGGCCACTCCGTCTCTCTGGTGCTCATACAGCTTGTCGTGTAATTCTCTGAAAAGCATTAAGCCGCTGTTGTTGATGTTGACAAACTCTTCGTCTTCACTCTCTGATCCTTGCTGTGCTATAACCTCTTCGATTCTCTTTATTCTGCTTTTAAGTTTCTCACTTGGGTGAACGCCATAAGCCAACTTGAAGAGTTCCAACGCTTTAGGCATATTTCCTTGTCTGGCAACCTCTTTACCATCCCGAATGTATCTGCAAAAGAAATGAAACAGGGCATCAGTTGTTTATTAATCATACAATGCTGTACTCTAGTGCACTAAAAGTTGAATTTGGATGGCACTGGAGCTGCAGAGAGTGATGTGCTTGTCTGAGAAAATAAAATGAGATTGAAACAGCAGAAGAGACTAAATTTCGCTGTCATCAGACAGTGACTGGTGGATCCCAGAGGCCTGTCCTGTTGATCATTAACCAAACGGGCAGGGCTTTTGTTTCTTCTGAAATAACACTAGCATCAGTCACAGCTCCACACACATTTACAGATCTCTGCCACAGCAGAAGTGTAGCAGAAGTCGTGTGTAAAAAGTCAGCCAACTGAGAGGCCTGCCTGAGCTGTGACTGATGACTTGTCTGCATTTCCAGCTCTTGGAGCAAAATACTTTTCAGCCATTATATATCTAATATCTATGTACGCATTTACAGATTTGTCTACACATTTACAAATCTCAATACACTTGCAAATCTGAATAGAGATTTGGAGATTTTTTTTTACGTTTACAAATCTGATTACGCACACACAGATTGAGTTACAGTTACACAACTCTCCACACACATTTGCAAATAGTTCTGCTACAATAACGGCCCCATACTTACACTGGATTTAGAGACGTTAACCTGTATGACTGTTGAACGTCTCTCGGTGCAAAATGGCGGCTCTAGAAAGAAGCCCTCGCTCTTTGATTCTGAGGGACTGACACCAAAACCTGACGTTTACCGCTGAGGTTTTACATCCTGAAACATTTTCTCATATCAAACTGGAAACATCTGGAGGTGACGTCACCTCGTCTGTGATTGGCCGGTTATCCATCAAGAAGAAAAACACAACAAACTACTGAATGGAGCCAGGAAGGCACCAATAGCTGTTTTTAAATGTGTTACAGTGTTTCAGGGAGAATATTTCCTTTAAAGGGGAACTAACAAAATGGCAGCCGTAACAGCAGACTGGGACAGGATGGAGTATACAGCTTCCTGGGTGGCAGAGTTAGCAGAAGACAGACTGGTGTTTTCAAACCAACTGCTGCTGCAAAAACCAAAACTATTACAGAGATGTAGAGTAGAGAGTCATATGTTTTTTCCTGGCAGTTACCTGTGGTAGGTCTCCATCTTGTCGTCTGTATCGATCGTCATGGATCTGTCAAAACAAAGTCTGGGTCAGTGACATCATCGCACCTACAGCCAAACTCCATCCAACACACAACTACACCTAAACCCAGTGAGACCAGCTTGAGCATGGTGGCATCCAATGGTTGCAATGAATTACAATTTTTCTCGTCTCGGTATGCTGTAATGCTGTTATTTTGCATAACCTGCAGATATGCTGTAATTCATACACTTTTATTCATATATATATTTACTTAATATGTTGTTCTAGTGTTCCAGTTGTAAGTTGTGTTATGTTCAATAATATTTGCTCTATTATTTACTAGGGCTGGGCAATATATCAATATTATATCGATATCGTGATATGAGACTAGATATCGCCTTAGATTTTGGATATGGTAATATGGTGATATGGCATAAGTGTCTTTTCCTGGTTTTAAAGGCTGCATTACAGTAAAGTGATGTCATTTTCTGAACTTACCAGACTGTTCTAGCTGTTCTATTATTTGCCTTTACCCACTTAGTCATTATATCCACATTACTGATGATTATTTATCAAAAATCTCATTGTGTAAATATTTTGTGAAAGCACCAATATTCATCCCTACAATATTGTCGCGATATCGATATCGTAGTATTTGGTCAAAAATATTGTGATATTTGATTTTGTCCATATCGCCCAGCCCTACTTACAACTTAACATTTAGCCCACATCATAGAAAATACCAAGATATATATTGTGTATCGCCATTCAGCCTAAAAATACTGAGATATGATTTTTGGTCCATATTGCCCAGCCCTATTATTTACATCTTTCTCTTTGCTGTACTCTATTACCATTTACTGTTGCAATGAGCCAAAGGGATCAATAAAGTTTCATCTGATCTTTACAGTCATTTTTGAGTGGCAACAGAGAGTCAGCTAAATGACTAAACTGTAAAATGTCATGAAGACTATCACTTATTGATAACTTGCAGTGATTGATTACTAAAGTAAAACAGTATAATAAAGGACAGTTCCGCCCTCAGACAGTCAGATCTCACCAGTCTGTGAGTTATTTAGTGATGAAGAGTTATAATTTACTTGTTTGGTGAACCCACTTTCCCTCAACCTGCCTCTTCTACTTCTACTGCAGTTAGTGATTTACTACATTTCCCAGAATGCCTTTCAGCCACCCACAGCTGTACACAGAGCACACCGCTCACATTTTTCGTTTATGAAAAAGTAGCCTAGGCCTAATCCTATAACAAATTATACAAACAAACTATTATCATGTTAAAATGCCAAAAACAACACAACTGTAACTCTCTCCTGTTATATCACTACAGGAATATTATGGCGATACCATGGGAGATTAAAGAAATACCATAAAGTACGATATAGTGACACTGTGAGTCTCTTTAGTATTATTATAGTGATACTGTAAGACATAAAGATACTGTACAGTACAATAACACAACACACTACCAGCCTCACAATATTACAGGAATGTTATGGTGATTTTTTATTTCTGGTTCTCAAACTCTCCACACCATCCACCCTCTGCTGCCAAAACCACAACTCAGCTAACTGATCCTGATGCTAGCCGGCTGTTAGCATCAATGCTAACTGTTAACATTCTGCGTTGTCGTTACTCACTTTTCCAGTTTCTCAGAAATCTCCTCGACCTGCCCGCTGTGATGCGACACGTCCATGTTTTCTTCCCGTGTTTCACCACGAGGACGAAGCGCCTCCAGTCAGACCGTTAATGTTTTATCGAACAAATCAACAACAACAATAAAAAACACAACCGGCCGCAGCGCGAGCTTCTCTGACCCAACTCTCTGTTTCCGTTTGGTTGAACTCAGTCTGTTATGTTTGAACGCGCAGTCTTTTCCCCCGCCACACGCATCCAGCCAATCAGACAGCACGCTGCAGTGACGTCAAGGTTACGCTGTCGAATCGCTGCAACGGAAATGTCCAGTGGGCGGAACCAAGGGCAACACAACCAATGGGAAGAAGAGAGAGAACGATGATTAAAGGGGAATGCCAAGGTTTTATATTACCGGAATGCCCATAAATTTCAGCTTTGGCTTACAGATATGCCGTTTAGAGTGAAGGAAACAAAAGTAATATTTTTTTTAAATATACCAGGTACCAAAACTCTTTACTTTACTCTATATAACTTTATAATGTATTCTCTGCTGTTTCCTCCTGTCTGTAAAGCCAAAGGCAAACTCTCCCCTCTCCCTGAGAACATGAAGTTCAGCTCTACTGTATTTTATTGTATTCTACTTCAGTCTATCTGTTCCCTGTATGATGCTCAGTCAGCTGTCTCTGCATCAGGAGTCTCTGCAGCAGTCTGTTAAACAGCCTGACAGCACGACTGACCAGCTGCTCAGGAAACACTTTATCACTCATGTTACTGATGTCCATTAGAACACTGGTTCTCAACGTGGGGTCCGGGGACCACCAGGGGTCCTTGAGGGGGTTCCAGGGGGTCCCCAGCAAATTGATGAATTGTTAAACTTCAGCATTATTTCATTTACAAGAAGTTAACACAATTAGAGAATGTAGAAGAATGACTGTTCTGATCATAGTTTCTCTGTTATCTCTCTACCTACAATACAGACAGTCATGGGATTCTGGACAAAATCATATCTGACAATAAAAATATTCTCAGATTTGGGTCCGAGAGACAAAATCTCAACAAATGGGGGTCCGTGGCCTTAATTTGTACTAAATTAGGGGTCCTTGATATGAAAAAGGTTGAGAATCACTGGATTAGACCGATGTCTCTGCATAAAAGACAACACATGTATTTTCTATAACAACCTTTATTATAAATTTCAATCATGATTCAGATCAATAGTTTTAAGGCAACGACAGACAGGCAACAGCTGGAGGCAACACAGACGGGCAACTTGAGACATCAGACAGATAAAGTACATTAGCTAGTGTGCTAATCAGATGTGTTGACAACAAGCTGACATTATCTAAACACTAAATCAATCAGATGGATCAGTGATGAAATGATCAGCTCAGTCAGAAACAGACAGAAATTAACCGTCTGTTCAGTTCTGTTGAGACGGACAGGTCGGACATTTTGAAGGATTTCTCCAACATGGCCGCCAGAAGGTGTTGACAGCTCACCTGGAGTCTGTTCCCATGACAACCTGTTTGTCCATCTTTAACAGAAGCAGCTCACTGATAACTGAAACAGCTGAAACGACACTCTGATCTGTCAGACTGCTGATGATGTCACTGTATAAAAGTACAGATTTAAAAATTAATATTAACTTACATTTACTTAGCACAAGATATAAAATGTGTCTGTACTGGACAGGCTTTCACATCTGTGGCAGTGGTATACAAATGATAAAATCTGTGTGTGTGGGGTGTGTGTAGGATGTGTGTGTGTGTGTGTGTGTGTGTGTGTGTGTGTGTGTGTGTGTGTGTGTGTGTGTGTGTGTGTGTGTGTGTCCAGGTTAAAGTCAGAAGATGGGGGCGGCCTCCAGGCTTCGGACGCGGGCGGCGAAGATCAGAACGTGTTTCTGCACCTGGGAGCTGATTTCTGTCTGTGAGGCTCGAGGGTTCAGACGCACAAACTCTGCAATGCTGAGGATACACTCTCTCTGTGGGACACACACACACACACACACACACACACACACACACACACACAGACACAGACACACACACACACACACACACACAGAAAATGAGCCTCCGGGGCTTCCATACTCCATAAAACAGAATGTGAAACACTCACATATTGAAGTAGAGGTTGAATCACTTCATGTTGTGAAATATGAAATGTACAAACCATCCCGTTCATTTTGATGGACAGTTCTGACCAGAACAGAACAGAACAGAACAGAACAGAACAATAGAACAGAACAGAACAGAACAGAACAGAACAGAACAGAACAGAACAATAGAACAGAACAGAACAGAACAGAACAGAACAGAACAGCAGAACAGAACAATAGAACAGAACAGAACAATAGAACAGAACAGAACAGAACAGAACAGAACAATAGAACAGAACAGAACAGAACAGAACAGAACAGAACAGAACAATAGAACAGAACAGAACAGAACAGAACAGAACAGAACAATAGAACATCAGAACAGAACAGAACAGAACAGAACAGAACAGAACAGAACAGAACAGAACAGAAGAACAGAACAATAGAACAGAACAGAACAGAACAGCAGAACAGAACAATAGAACAGAACAGAACAGAACAGAACAGCAGAACAGAACAATAGAACAGAACAGAACAGAACAGAACAGAACAGAACAGAACAGAACAATAGAACAGAACAGAACAGAACAGAACAGAACAGAACAGAACATCAGAACAACAGAACAGAACAGAACAGAACAGAGAACAGAACATCAGAACAACAGAACAGAACAGAACAATAGAACAGAACAGAACAGAACAGAACAGAACAGAACAATAGAACAGAACAGAACAGAACAGAACAGAACAGAACAGAACAGAACAGCAGAACAGAACAATAGAACAGAACAGAACAATAGAACAGAACAGAACAGAACAGAACAGAACAGCAGAACAGAACAATAGAACAGAACAGAACAGAACAGAACAATAGAACAGAACAGAACAGAACAGAACAGAACAGAACAATAGAACAGAACAGAACAGAACAGAACAGAACAGAACAATAGAACATCAGAACAGAACAGAACAGAACAGAACAGAACAGAACAGAACAGAACAGAACAGAAGAACAGAACAATAGAACAGAACAGAACAGAACAGCAGAACAGAACAATAGAACAGAACAGAACAGAACAGAACAGCAGAACAGAACAATAGAACAGAACAGAACAGAACAGAACAGAACAGAACAGAACAGAACAATAGAACAGAACAGAACAGAACAGAACAGAACAGAACAGAACATCAGAACAACAGAACAGAACAGAACAGAACAGAGAACAGAACATCAGAACAACAGAACAGAACAGAACAATAGAACAGAACAGAACAGAACAGAACAGAACAGAACAATAGAACAGAACAGAACAGAACAGAACAGAACAGTAGAACAGAACAGAACAGAACAGAACAGAACAGAACAGCAGAACAGAACAATAGAACAGAACAGAACAGAACAGAACAATAGAACAGAACAGAACAGAACAGAACAGAACAGAACAATAGAACAGAACAGAACAGAACAGAACAGCAGAACAGAACAACAGAACAGAACAGAACAATAGAACAGAACAGAACAGAACAGAACAGAACAATAGAACAGAACAGAACAGAACAGCAGAACAGAACAATAGAACAGAACAGAACAGAACAGAACAATAGAACATCAGAACAGAACAGAACAGAACAGAACAGAACAGAACAGCAGAACAGAACAGAACAGAACAGAACAGAACAGAACAGAACAGAACAGAAGAACAGAACAATAGAACAGAACAGAACAGAACAGAACAGAACAATAGAACAGAACAGAAGAACAGAACAATAGAACAGAACAGAACAGAACAGAACAGAGAACAGAACATCAGAACAACAGAACAGAACAGAACAATAGAACCGAACAGAACAGAACAGAACAGAACATCAGAACAACAGAACAGAACAGAACAGAACAGAACAGAACAGAACAGAACATCAGAACAACAGAACAGAACAGAACAGAACAGAACAGAACAGAACAGAACATCAGAACAACAGAACAGAACAGAACAGAACAGAACAGAACAGAACAGAACATCAGAACAACAGAACAGAACAGAACAGAACAGAACAGAACATCAGAACAACAGAACAGAACAGAACAGAACAGAACAGAACATCAGAACAACAGAACAGAACAGAACAGAACATCAGAACAACAGAACAGAACAGAACAGAACAGAACAGAGAACAGAACATCAGAACAACAGAACAGAACAGAACAATAGAACAGAACAGAACAGAACAGAACAGAACAGAACAGAACAGAACGGAACAATAGAACAGAACAGAACAGAACAGAACAGAACAGAACAGAACAGAACAGAACGGAACAATAGAACAGAACAGAACAGAACAGAACAGAACAGAACAGAACATCAGAACAGAACAGAACAGAACAGAACAGAACAGAACAGAACAGAACATCAGAACATCAGAACATCAGAACATCAGAACAGAACATCAGAACATCAGAACAGAAGAACAGAACAGAACATCAGAACAACAGAACATCAGAACATCAGAACAGAACATGAGAACAGAGAACAGTGTGGACCTTGTATGCGTTCAGGCGGCTCTGTCCGGTCAGGCGGTCCAGCAGCTCTCGGGCCAGCTGGACTCCTGTCACGGCCGCCAGACCGGTCCGGTCCTCGTCGCTCTGGGAGCAGAGCCAGCGCAGCAGCGCCACCTGCAGGAGGAACACACACAGCTCACTGCAGCCCAGGCCCAGAGTGTGTGTGTGTGTGTGTGTGTGTGTGTGTGTGTGTGTGTGTGAGAGAGAGGGAGTGTGTGTGTAGAGTCCCTGACAGAGTGAGTCCAGGTTGTAGAGTAAAAATACCCTGTCTTCTTATTATAGGATCAGTTGTATATGTCCATAATAACACCTCTATAATTATGTTTTATAACCTTATTACTTAATGCTCTCACTGACATTAATACTTTTCTATAATCTACAAATGAATGATCCATTTTTCATGCTCTGCTTGGAGTATGATCTCCTGATTTTTTATGTCTTATTATTTGATATTTATTGCTTTGTTTTGTTTTGTTAAATGTTTTGTCTAATTATGTTTATATTGTATTTTTGTCGTTGAGGACCCCCTTGAAAACGAGCTGGTACATCTCAAGGGGTTATTCTTGATAAAGAATTTCCATAATAATATATATTTCTCCCATGGTTGGACTCTGGTCTCTCCATGTTGCTGGTCTCTCCAGTCAGAGAGCGTCTCACCAAACTCCATTCAGAAATCTATCAGACTGACTGTGAAATATGACCGCAGACATTTCTGGATTCATTAGGAGCCGCTTTACAGTTCAGCACAAATAAAACCTTTAGCCTGGTAAGACCAACCTGATCATGTCTACATTTTTCTATTTTTATTTTAAGTTATCTTTACTTATCTGTATGTATACTGTATTTTTTTTTTAACAGCAAAAGCACAATTTTTGTTTGTATTTTTAAGTTAATTTGACCTACTCCTATTTATAGATTTGATTGCAATGTTGTAATGTTACACAGCTCTGTTTACACATTTCTTTATTCTAGTATATCTTTAAATGTATGTAAATTTTTTGTTATTTCACACTTGCTTTGGCGATGTAAACGTATGTTTCCCATGCCAATAAAGCCCCTTTGAACTGAATTGAATATACTGATAAATTGATAAACTGATCTATAAATACCTGATCTACAGCACAAACAGGGAGCAGCTGAGTTCAAATCATGGAACAATCTATAAACTTATTATGAACTTTGTGTTTTTTTCCTACCTGCTGAAATAACTGCGCGTTGGACATTTGTCCTCCTCTGCCTGACCCCGACATGACCCGACACACGGAAACAAACTCTGACAACACGAATAAACCTTCTGAACTCCTCTGAACTCGTAAAAACGAGGTTAAATGAACTATTTCCACTGAAATATATATCACAAAAATGATTATCGGACTGAGTCTGAGGTTAAACGTCTCTCACTTCCTGTTTACGTCTCTTCCCCTTCCTGGTTGCCTGGCTCCACTTCCGCCCTCTGCTGCCCCCAGCGGCCCACTGCGCATGACAGCGTGTTTGAACAGATACGATGTGAAGAAATATGAATGAACATGAAGGCAGATATGGAGCAGAGGTTAAAGGTGTATTGGCCGGTCACTTAAAAGAATGACAATCATACAGACATTAATTACATCAATTATATAAACATACTTTTAATATATTATATAATTTACATATGATTATGTTTTTCTACTGTTATCTGACTCGTGTTGTTCTACTCTTTCCTCTGTTGACCGACATGAAGAGTAAAACAGTTTGGTGTTTTCTGTTGGAAAAACTGCTGGAAAAATACAAGTTTTCACCAGCAGGTACTACACCAAGTACTGTAGTACTACTGACCAGCATGTACTATGTAGTACTACTGACCAGCAGGTACTACACTGAGTACTGTAGTATAACTGACCAGCAGGTACTATGTAATACTACTGACCAGTAGGTACTATGTAGTACTACTGACCAGCAGGTACTACACCAAGTACTGTAGTATAACTGACCAGCAGGTACTATGTAGTACTACTGACCAGTAGGTACTATGTAGTACTACTGACCAGCAGGTACTACACCAAGTACTGTAGTAATACTGACTAGCAGGTAATATATGTAGTACTACTGACCAGCAGGTACTACACCGAGTACTGTAGTATTACTGACCAGCAGGTACTACACCGAGTACTGTAGTACTATTGACCAGCAGGTACTACGCCGAGTACTGTAGTACTACTGACCAGCAGGTACTACGCCGAGTACTGTAGTATTACTGACCAGCAGGTACTACACCGAGTACTGTAGTACTATTGACCAGCAGGTACTACACCGAGTACTGTAGTATTACTGACCGGCAGGTACTACACCGAGTACTGTAGTATTACTGACCAGCAGGTCATGTAATTTAGTACATGTAACAACAGTAATGACGTTAAAGTCACCAAAAAATTGAAAATGACTTTTTCAACTAATTTTCTGTCATAATATACATAATATATTTCTAACTGCCCAAAAATTACAAAATCTTTATTTTCTTGTGTTTTTATGTCAAAATCGTTGTTTCTTCTCCTTCCTCTAAACAGAGTATCTTTAATGATGACATCACACCGCACCAGGAGGGGAAATAAAAACCAATAACACATCACAGATTTTTGAACAGTCCCGCCCCTCCGATCCAATCAAATTGCCTTTCTCTCCCTGACTGATCTCCTATTGGTTTAGACTTCTGAATGATCCCTCCCTGTGTTAAGCCCCGCCCCCAACATCCTGTT
This sequence comes from Centroberyx affinis, assembly GCF_046629955.1. NCBI lineage: Eukaryota > Metazoa > Chordata > Actinopteri > Beryciformes > Berycidae > Centroberyx > Centroberyx affinis. The sequence continues at coordinate 26,127 of NW_027278773.1, forward strand.
TCAACAGGAAATACATCACATTAAGGAAGTAAGACGCTCTCAGAATAGTGTTTCATTTTGACTTTAATAACATATAGAACTGACTGAACATGCTAACAAACAGCTGTTCATGTTTCTGTCCGTCCAGCTGTGTGTCAGATCTGTTGAGGTTCATGAGGTTTAAACATGAGCGTGACATCAGAGTGACATCAGAGTGACATCAGAGTGGATCTGAACATGTTGATCCACAGATGAGGAATCCACTTCACCTGACTTTTCCCAGTTTCCCGTTCAGTGTGAACGGAGCGGCTGCAGGTGGAGGCTCTGTGACGGAGAGGCGGGGGGTCCTGCTGCGTTCAGGTCCGCTGGGAAAAACCACGACTCGACTTGGAAGCGTTCACATGTCGGAGCTGACTGGAAGCCGTCGAGACGCCTGACTGAAGCTTCCTGTAGACTTTGCTTTCTGCTGATCAGCGTCTTCACTCTGAACTCACATCAGCTGATGATGAAACATCTGACTTCATATTTTACAGCAAAGTAAACACTGTGTGTGTCGACCACAAAACAAACATCCAGACAGGAGAGAGGAGCTGAGAACACAACATGAGAGGAGATGAAAATCCTTTATTTTGTTGTTTTATTTGAAATGAATCTATCGCTCCTCCACCGGACTGCAGACATTTCCTGTTGAAGACGTCACAAGTCAGGAAGTCAGAGAAACTGTTCCCAAGTCGCATTTCACCATCTGAAAGCTCAGCGTCTTCTAATAGGAACCTTGGATCTACCGACTTTCCCATCGGACTTGAATGCAGCATAGTCACATAACAGGCTTGACTCCTTGGTTTCTGACTTTGGGAGTGACTTGTCTACCAGAGGTGTGACCGAGTCAGCTTCACTCCAGTCCCAAGTCAGTCTCAAGTCTTGAGGCACAAGTCTGAAGTCAAGTCCCAAGTCTAAATGTAGATTACCAAGTCAAGTCCAAGTCAAGTCCATGTCATTAATGTCAAGTCTCAAGTCTAAATGTAGAACAGCAAGTCAAGTCAGAACAAATCAAGAGTCCAGTATCAATTTAATATCTTAAAGAAAACTAAATATCTAGGACTTTTCAATGCAATATGGTTTTAATAGGATAAAAACTTGGTAAGAGCATCATGAGTTTGATTTCTATAATCAGTTTCAACTTCAATAAATTCAATCATTCCATACAAATTCAGAAAACAGAATTTAAATTCAGTCGTCTGCTGGAACAAATCTCATCACTTTCAATCTAAGTCATTTACACAAACACAAGATCTCAAGTCAAGACTTTAGAAACCTTTTCAAGTCATCAGAGTACAAGTCAGAGTCAAGTCCCAAGTCACCAGAACCCAAGTCAAGTCCAGTCTCAAGTCTTCTCTTCATGCGTCAAGTCAAGTCTCAAGCAAGTCAAACTGTGAGTCAAGTCCAAGTCACTTCTCTCGAGTCCAAATCACTCGACTCAAGTCCTAGTCACCTGTCTCGAGTCCTAGTCCTGTGCCTCGGGTCCCCCCCCCCCCCCCTCTCCCGGTCAGCTCTGGTCTTTGGGTTTGGAGAAGGATCCCAGCTGCTTGGTGTTTGTGTCCCTCAGCTGCTCCAGCTGTCTCTGTCCTCGGCGGTACAGATACTCGATGTGCATCACGTCCGTCTTCTTGATCCGAGCGTTTTCCCGGAACTCGTCTCGGATCCGGGGGACGAAGCCGGGTTTGGCCCGACCGGCCCGCAGGAAGTCCCGGTACAGAGCCAGGACCTGGAGCTGCAGCTTGCTGTGCCGCGCCATCCGCCGCACCGGACCGCACCGCACCGGACCACACCGGACCGAACCGCACCGGACAAATCTGACTCTCAGCTGAGGAATTTGTTTTCAGAACAGAGAAAAACTGATGAAGCGCCGAGCTGGAAATCAGTTTGTGGAATTGACAGAATTACAAGCAGCATGTAGCTGAAGGCCGGAGCTGATGGAAAACCTGCTGCATCAGAGGTTAAGATGAAATCATGTAGTCTGGAAGCTCAGTGGGCTTTTACACAGGAACACAGCGGACCCTGAACGCAGCGGACCCTGAACACAGAGGACCCTGAACGCAGCAGATGCTCCAGTTCGCTCTGTTCTTCTCTTTCTACTGTTTCTGCTTTTCTGTTTCTGTGATGTTTGGAGTAAAAACAGCTGTGATCCCGTCGTCTCCTCCTCCTCTGATGGCGTCTCGGTGGAGGGACCGCAGGTGCAGGAGCAGCTGTGATTGGCTGATATACAGGAAGTCCCGTGGACGTTTTCAGGTGACAAAACACTGATCCTGATCCTGGATCTGCTCTGCAGGAGAAACACAAGGAGAGTTGAGACTTTAAGAATGATTTCCAGAAAAGCAGCAGCATAAAGTCACTGTTTGGGAATCAGCCTGTCTGTCTGCTCTGAAAAACAACCTGTCTGTCTCTCTGTCCAGCACTTCATACCAGATTTAACTTCAAATAGTTCTCTCTTCTTGATGAATAATTATAGTAACAGTAGCAGTATCAGCAGTAGTAGTAGTGGCTGTACTAGTAGTAGGCTACTAGCAGTAGTAGCAGTAGCAGTAGTATCAGTAGTAGTAGGCTAGTAGTAGTACTAGCAGTAGTAGTAGTAGTAGCAGTAATAGTTACAGTAGTAGTAGCAGTAATAGTTACAGTAGTAGTAGTAGTAGTAGTAATAGTTACAGTAGTAGTAGTAGTAGTAGTAATAGTCACAGTAGTAGTAGTAGTAGTAGTAATAGTTACAGTAGTAGTAGTAGTAGTAGTAATAGTTACAGTAGTAGTAGTAGTAGCAGTAATAGTTACAGTAGTAGTAGTAGTAGTAGTAGTAGTAGCAGTAATAGTTACAGTAGTAGTAGTAGTAGTAGTAGTAGCAGTAATAGTAGTAGTAGTAGTAATAGTAGTAATAGTTACAGTAGTAGTAGTAGCAGTAATAGTTACAGTAGTAGTAGTAGTAGTAGTAATAGTTACAGTAGTAGTAGTAGTAATAGTAATAGTTACAGTAGTAGTAGTAGTAATAGTTACAGTAGTAGTATTCTATATTCCAGCTGCAGTCAAACGCGTTTAAACAGCAGAGTCAGAAACATAAAGAGCTTCAGTCTGAAGCTGCTACAGAAACACAATGAACAGACTGGAGAGTTAAATGGTTAAGGAACAAAACCAGGTTACCTGTCTGTCTGTCTGTCTGTCTGTCTGTCTGTCTGTCTGTCTCTGTCTGTTGTTAACTGACCGCTGCTGCTCAGCTCCTCTCTCCTGTCAGTCAAACTGTGGATCGGTCAGTTGATAAATCCTCTTCTAAACACTGGACCGAAACACTAATATCTAGTTTAGAGTTACACAGCTAGCTCGTGTCAGTTAGCAGCCTGCAAGACCTTACATCACGTTATGACACGAGTGTAAAGCTTGACATAATACAAAATACCACTTCCGATCACGGCCTTCAAAATAAAACCGTTATTGACTAATACAGAGAAATTTCAAATAGCCTACAGAAGTGGAAACAGACGATGTCTTTAGGACTCTGTAGTAAACTAAGACACATTAGACTTTTGCAAGTATATGAAAAGCCCTGGAGCGCATGTCAGTCTTTTTTAACCCAGCACCATTTGTTTTTACACATTATCGCGATGACAGAGGGAGAAGCCTCACTTCCGGTTTAGCTTTACACAAGAGCTGAATGATGCGTTCAGGAGCCTCGGAAAGTCGTAAAGTTCACAAACTACACGAAAAGCTGTTCTCATGTGACTTTAGACCAGAGAAACACGAAGTAAGTAACTGGCTGCTAGTTCAGACTGAGAGACCGTCTGATGTGTTGGGAATCAGCTGTTTTCTGTCTGGTTCAAATCTGTGAAAAAAAGTCACGTATTAGGAATCATCACGTGTCAACCTGGTGTCAACATATTTACTGACTTCTTAATTAAAGTTACCATCTTATGAGGATTACCCGAATGCAGCATACGTGTTACGTATATACATTTACGCTTTTATTTTGAAAATCACGGACCGGACGTGACTCTGTACTTCCTGGTTGCTTCAAGGTGTCAAATGTCAAAACAAGCCGGTCAGCAGCAGCAGATAATAGATCAAATTGATTTGGTAAGTGCATTCAACTATCATGTAATGAAAGAGAATAGTGATTTTACACAGATTTCTACGGATGGTGCTAAAGAACCTGAGACAGAGTGACAGGATGTGGGGCGGCAGCACCAGCTAAAGGAATCAACAGAAGAACATCCAGGAAGTTACCGAGGGGTTTACACAGTGGAGATGTTGGCAGTGTTGGTTGCACTACGATGGGTGGAGAAAAGTAGACTAGATAAGGTGTTGGTATGCTCAGATCCATCCTCAGCCAGCAGGTTTAAGGTCTTTCCGTTCAAACAGCCGTCAAGATGTGCGAGATGAATCCTTCGGTCGGTCAAGAATAACAAATCAGGGAGGTCAGGTGAAGTTTCTGTGGGTTCCAGCATGTAGGGGTGAGGGGGGATGAGAGGGTGGATGAGTTGGCTAAGACGGCTTTAGAGAAAGGAAATATAGAAATGCAAATTAGTATCAGTAAAGCAGAGGTTATATGTGTAATCTGGGGAAAAAAAACAACCAAATGTGGCAAGAAAGGAGGGACAGAGAGGAGGAAGGGAGGCATCTAGATCAAATTCAGAAGAGTGTCAAAGTTACTAGGCTGGGTAGTGGACACAGGAGAGAGGAAACTGTGCTGACAAGGTGAAGGTCGGGACACTGTGCACTAAACAAAACAGTGAAAATGGTCAGGAAACACCAGACAGGAGTGTGAGGGAGGTGAGGAGGAGGAGGAGGAGGAGTCAGTGGAGGTGTAGAGGGTATGGGACACAGAGAGAGGTGATGAGGAATAATCTGAGGGAATTAGGGCTGCAGGAATTCACATTAAAAGGATTACTGAGCATGGGAGAGAGCACAGATCAGGGTTCTGTTAGTTTTCTTAAGGGATACAGTACAGCTGCAACGATTAATCGATTAGTTGTCAACTATTAAATTAATCGCCAACTATTTTGAAAAAAATAAGTCAAAATTCTCTGACTCCAGCTTCTTAAATGTGAATATTTCCTGGTTTCTTTCCTCCTCTATGACAGTAAACTGAATATCTTTGGGTTGTGGACAAAACAAGACATTTGAGGACGTCATCTTGGGCTTTGGGAAACACTGATCCACATTTTTCACCATTTTCTGACATTTTATAGACCAAACTACTAATCCATTAATCGAGAAAATAATCAACAGATTAATCGACAATGAAAATAATCGTTAGTTGCAGCCCTAGGATACAGGGGGTTTTTGATAGGATATGATGGATAAGCAGGGATAGGATGCTAGGGTGGTTGACATGGATAGGGATTTTATAGTAGGACTAGGCTGTAAAGAATGGAGGATAAAATGTAGTGTGTGTGTGTGTGTGTGTGTGTGTGTGTGTGTGTTTTGAAAGGATTTAGATTGTAAGTCTATTGTCTGATCCACACTCCGGAGCAGAAGGTGGCATTAATGCACCAAAAGGCTGGATGCCAACCGCCGTAAAACTAGAAGAAGAAGAAGAAGAAGAAGAAGAAGCAACAGCAGCAGGTGGACGGTCAGCCCAGCCGGTCAGACAGCTGAAGGTTCGGTGTTATCGTGTTATCATGTTATCGTGTTATCATGTTATCATGTTATCATGTTATCATGTTATCGTGTTATCGTGTTATCGTGTTTCAGAATGTCAGAAATATTAGAAAAATACCGGAAGCTTCTGAGATCAGATTTCCCCCCTCTGGTCTCTGCCAGCTGTCTGAGTCAGTCTGCGGCCTCTGACTCAGACACTGACTGCTCAGCCTGTTGGTAACACTGCTGCTTCCACTAAGCTGCTGAAGCACATCCATCACACCAGTTCAATTTGATCATTTCCAGGTCTTGAATAGTTTGGGAATTTGAAAAAAATGTCTGGAAAAGTATGGAAAATGTTGCGGTTCAGGTCCGATACACACGTGATTCTAGCTTTTATGTTGCTGTAGAGCCACTTTGAGTCCACAGTTTTTGTTGATGTGAAGAATAATGTTCAGATAGAGGGACGCTCTTATTACCCAGCCGCTGTCAGCATGCATTATATCAAATACCCACCAAAATCAAATCCGGTCAAGAACATAGGGTCTGGGAAAAATATGGAATTTTAAAATGGAAACCGTGTAGGAACCCTGCCAATCATCTCACATATTCTGATATTTGTCTCTGTGAAGAACAATCTTCATCTATACAGTGATATGACCTAGTTAGCAGGGGCAAGATGTCTGTCTGCGTAAATCATATTGAACACCAGACAAAATCTTCAGAACAAAACAAAGGTCTGGAAAAAGTATGGAATTTATTAATTGAAAATGTGT
>NW_027278773.1:40000-42500 GCF_046629955.1 Centroberyx affinis
GATACCGCTGGTACCGAGTCCAGAACCAGACGATCAGAGAGAAACTGCTGGAACGGACAAAAAACACTTCCATTCTACCCATCCACAGCCTGTACTGACACATATATTATATTATATTATATTATATTATATTATATTATATTATAAACTATATTACTGTTATTTAAATCTTGGCTTTAAGAAGAGGACTCTTATTGTGAAGAGAACAGACTGTCACATTTAACTGTTGGCTTTATCCTGAAAGGAGAAAAACATCTAATATATCAGTGGGCTTTGAGGTGAAGGCTTTTATTGTGAAGGGACCAATTAAATACTAAATGTATCTGTTGGTTTTGAGAGGATGGTCATTATTCTGAAGTAACCAGAGTGTTATATATATATATATATTTTTTTTTTTTTTACTTTTTAGGAAAATTGACTTTTATTCTGAAAGAAACAAAGAGATTTTAGAGAGAGAGTTTAGTTTTGACCAGAGGGCTTTTATTGTGAAACTGTCTGAACACTGAGCATCAAGACAGGAATCTATAAAGTTCTCCACAAGTTTAACAACCGTGTGCGTGTGTGCGTGTGTGTGTGTGTGTGTGTGTGTGTGTGTGTGTGTGTGTGTGTGTGTGTGTGTGTGTGTGTGTGTGTGTGTGTGTGTGTGTGTGTGTGTGTGTGTGTGTGTCATGTTACATGAAGATAAATAAGTATAACAGCCTAAATATAACTATAAATATAAGTGTTTGGTTCCAAGATGAATCATTTGAAAAAGTGACTGACTGAAGACTGATGACATGAAACCAGATTCTGTTCTGAACAGTAGAGAACCGACCAAGGAGGTTCTATATTGGATCCATACTGGACTTCCGTTTCCTCCCTGTCAGCTGATGTTTACAGCGGTTACTAGGCAACAGCTGTGGAGCGGTTAGCTGTTAGCTGTTAGCTCCTGAACCTCCTGAACTAATAGAAAATAAACGCTAATTAAACAGTAAACCGGTTCCCGGCGGTTCCAGCGCTTCCCCCCAGATGGCCGGTGTTCAGACCGACCCGACCCGGGCCCCGGTGGCCTTCGGGGAGCGGGCCCTGCCGCGGCTGGCCCGGGAGCTGCGGGACCCGGAGCCGCTGACCCGGCGGCGGGCACTGGCTTCCCTCTGCGACCTGGTGCACGACCCGGAGCGGGCCTACCAGGCCGTCAGCCAGGGTCAGCAGCTTCATCACTTCATACAAGTTCAGATAAGTTTATATAGGCCTACGTTTTTATAAGTTATAGGATTCAGGAGGGAAAAAAATGAATATTAGCACGCAAATAGAATAGCTATAAAGTAGCCAATAAACAGTAGAAATAATAGCTGAAGTGTGGTAAAATAGTACATACAATAAAAGCAATAAATTAGAATATAAAAAAAATGATAAATATGAAATATATATGTGTGTGTAAATATAAAACTTAAAAATTCTCGATACAGTATGAAATAGTGGAACCATGTGTATGATGATGCGTTCACTGACTGTATGAAGTGTGTATGATGCGTTCACTGACTGTATGAAGTGTGTATGATGTGTTCACCGACTGTATGAAGCGTGTATGATGCGTTCACTGACTGTATGAAGTGTGTATGATGCGTTCACTGACTGTATGAAGTGTGTATGATGCGTTCACTGACTATATGAAGTGTGTATGATGCGTTCACTGACTATATGAAGTGTGTATGATGCGTTTACTGACTGTATGAAGCGCGTATGATGCGTTCACCGACTGTATGATGCGTGTATGATGCGTTCACTGACTGTATGAAGTGTGTATGATGCGTTCACTGACTGTATGAAGTGTGTATGATGCGTTCACTGACTGTATGAAGTGTGTATGATGTGTTCACCGACTGTATGAAGCGTGTATGATGCGTTCACTGACTGTATGAAGTGTGTATGATGCGTTCACCGACTGTATGAAGCGTGTATGATGCGTTCACTGACTGTATGAAGTGTGTATGATGCGTTCACTGACTGTATGAAGTGTGTATGATGCGTTCACTGACTATATGAAGTGTGTATGATGCGTTCACTGACTGTATGAAGTGTGTATGATGCGTTCACTGACTGGATAAAGTGTGTATGAAGTGTTTTTATCCCCCGGACCCCCTCTTCCTCCCTCCTGGACCCCTGGAGGGCCCCAGACTCCACTTTGCCCCCCCCCCTGCTGTACCCAGTGCTGATGTGTCCTCCTCCTCCTCCTCCTCCTCCTGCAGGCTGTATGGAGCAGCTGAAGGACTTGTTGCAGGACTCAGATCTGTCAGTCAGGACTCAAACCAGCGAGCTGCTCCACCTGCTGGCCTCCCACAGCGTCGGCAGGTCGGTTCACAGGAAAACAACAGAAGCATCAGACAGCAGAGAGACAGCTGGTTTCACCTCTGTGTGGCCCAGAGAGGATCTGACAGGACAATCCATACCATCCATCAATACATACACAGCTAGATGGATAGATACTTTATTAATATTATTTATTTTCTATTAATTCACC
>NW_027278773.1:45000-55226 GCF_046629955.1 Centroberyx affinis
TAATAATGGTGAAATCTAACAATTCATCAATTTGCTGGGGACCCCCTGGAACCCCCTCAAGGACCCCTGCGTTCACTGACTGGATGAAGTGTGTATGAAGTGTTTTTATCCCCTGGACCCCCTCTTCCTCCCTCCTGGACCCCTGTGGTTCACATTGAGAACCACTGTCAAAGACAACCGGTGTAGTATTGATCGATTCTACACTAAATATGGCATCAATCAAACTGCATCATATCCATCACATCAGAGCTGGGTGAAGCTGATTGGCTGATTTTTAACAAAAGGACATCTTGGTCTGGCCCAGTCTGAGCATGAGAGGAGCAGCAGGAGTGAGATGTTCTCTGTGTCGTCCTGCAGGAGCGGAGGCCATGCTGCCCCTGGTGCCCCGGCTGCTGCTGAAGCTCAGTGAGGAAGAGGAGGAGGAGGAGGAGGAGGAGAGACAGGAGCAGGAGGTCCAGAAGGAGGAGGAGGTCCGGGTGCTGCTGCTGTCCACCCTGGCTCGGTGCGTGCGGCGGGACGCCCGGCCGGCTCTGGCCTGCGGCGGCGTGGCGGCGCTGGGCCGGCAGCTCGCTCACCGCTCCGCTCTCGTCCGCAGGGAGGCGGCGGCCGCCATGATGGCCATCAGGTTACTGACCTTATCGTGCGGCGGCCATTTTGAACACTTGGGGCGGGAAACTCTGCCCAGATCTGTCCTGCTGCTGTGAACCAAGATCATCATACAAACATTATTATTATTATTTTACAGATTCACACTGAAAAACACGTTAGAAACAAATGGAGCTCAAGAATCAGGAGGGAAATAGGTTAAATTTTATATATTTGTCCCATTATCACTAGATACCAGAGGCTAGCCTATAGCTAGCTACTAGCTTACTAACTAGTAAGCTAGCTAACTAACTTCCCTGCTAAATTCAAGCAGTCGGTGTGGTTGTTGTTCCTGAGATTGTTAGCTAATTTGAGATTATTAGCTGTTAGTCTGGTGTATCTGAAGTCCAACACATATATGTTGAAGTGATATTATTTTTATATAAATATCAATCTTTCCCACCCTGAGTGTTCAAAATGGCCACTGTTTAGTTTTTACTTTTGGCTTCTTTGTTTTTCTTTGGTTCATTTGTTTGTTTGTTTCATTTTCTTTTTCCTTTTCCTTTGTTTGCTAATGTTACGTAGCTAGTGCTGATTAGCTAACAGATACATCATAACATCAGTGTGTTTGCTGGCTAGTTAGCTAGCTAACAGTTTGTTCAGGTTAACTGAGCTGACTCTTCTCAAGCTCCAACTCTTCATGTTTTGGAGTAGAGACTAGGGCTAAAGACAAGACAGTTTACTGTGTCACAGTAACCTACATTTGGAAACAAATCCACCTTATCACACTATTCACTGTCACTGAGCCCGTCACTGATTGGTTGCTGGGCGGTCGGTGTGTGCTGCAGTGTTCCTGTGGAGGGGAAGCAGCAGGTGTGTGAGGAGGCGGTACTTCCTGTCCTGGTGGCTCTGCTGTCAGACGGAGACGCTGAGGTCCAGGCCAACGCTGCAGGAACCATCATGAACACTGCTGTCATCACCAGAGGTACACACACACACACACACACACACACACACACACACACACACACACACACACACACACAGGCCTGGTACATAGTTAACACAAGGTGTACACACACTAACAGAAGTTGGGTTTCCAGAGTGCAGATGTTATAATCCTTTTACCCAGCAGGGGGCAGCAACACCTCCAGTCTGCAGGTTTTGAAGAGGCTTCTCTCTCTCTCTCTCTCTCTCTCTCTCTCTCTGTCTCTCTCTCTCCTCCAGGAAAGCTCCAGTGTCTGGAGTTAGACGTCCTTCCTCTCCTCCTGGGTCTGGTGTCAGAGGAGCAGGAGGAGGGGGAGGAGGAGGAGGAGGAGAAGAGGAAGAGGAGGAGGGCGGTTGTCGTGTACTCCCTGCGGGCGCTCGCCTCGCTGGCCGAAGCCCCCGCCGCCCGCCGCCTCCTGCTGCAGCACCTCCCCCTGCTGAGGAAGAGGAGCGGGGAGGAGGGGGAGGAGGGGGGGGAGGAGGAGGAGGAGGTCCGCCGCGCCGCCCGGACCGCCGTCAGGGTCGTGACCTGGACTCCCTGACAAACTGACAGTACATTAAAGTTCCAGTCCAGCCTGCTGTGTGGCTCCAGTGTCTGATCAGTTAGAGTCCTGCTTCACACGTTCTCTAACAGGGACAATTTCTACTTAATGAAATTTTAGGTTGTGTCCAGATAAACCTTTTTCACCAACATGGCTGACGTTCTTCTGCAGGTTACAGATCAGTTCTCTCCATTAACAGCGATGTTAAGAAGCAACTTTCTGTCTGTGATCACTGATTCAGTGTTTCAACAGTTTAACTCAATCCAGCTGTTGTCACTGACATCTTTCTGTTTCTGTTGTCAGACTGAAACACTATAATCAAGAGATTTGATCGAGTCACAAAATGCTAACAGACCAGAAGTTACTGTTAGCCTTGGTTAGCCAGTTAGCATTTTGTGACCCTCGATCACGTCACATCTCACATATTAAAAATTGACGGAAGTATGTAGTATGAAGAATTAAGGCACGACCATAGTGAAATTGAACCATTTCTCATATTGCTGAGGAACCCTGAAACATCCTCACCCCCTCAAGAACCCCGGGAACTCCCTCAGGGACCCCAGAGCTTCCTCAAAGACCCCTGGAACCCCTTCAAAGACCCTGGAACCCCTTCAAGAACCCCTGGAACCTCTTCAAGAACCCCTGGAACCCCTTCAAGAACCCTTGGAACCTCTTCAAAAACCCCTGGAACCTCTTCAAGAACCCCTGGAACGCCTTCAAAGACCCTGGCACCCCTTCAATAACCCCTGGAACCTCTTCAAGAACCCCTGGAACCCCTTCAAGAACCCCTGGAACCCCCTCAAAGACTCCTCAACTTCCTCAAGAACCCGTGGAACTCCTTCACAGACCCCTGGAACCCCCTCAAGAACCCCTGGAACTCTTCAAAGACCCCTAGAACCCCTTCAAAGACCCTGGAACCCCTTCAAGAACCCCTGGAACCCCCTCAAAGACTCCTCAACTTCCTCAAGAACCCGTGAAACTCCTTCACAGACCCCTTGAACCCCATCAAGAACCCCTGGAACTCCTTCAAAGACCCCTGGAACCCTCCTAAGGACCCCTGGAACTTCCTCAAAGACCCCTGCAGGTCCCCGGACCCCAGTTTGAGATGACAGAGTGACTTCATTCAGGTCACAGCAGTAGAAAAGCTTCAGTTCCTTTCTCCTCTGACCTGTTCTCCTGAATGCAGCTCCTCTCTCGCTCCTCTTCATTAAATTAAGGCCATCTGCTCTCCACCAGTAGATCTCAAAGACTCTTTGTTAGCGACGCCCTGCAGACCCATCAACCGCTCAGCTGGATCAATGGAGCCTCTGATCTGACACTGAGGCAGGCTGAGGCTGAAAGGTTTTCTGCTCCGTAACGTCAAAGTTACATTTAGAATCTGAGAGTGTGAATCAGGGAGGCGAGCCGGTGGATGGTCGAGTCGATGTGAAGTCAACATTTTGGTCTGCAGAACGTTCTAATGTCAGATAGAGAGAATCCACTACTTCTGTACTGATGACAGAACGTCTGCAGGGCCAAAGTGAAGACCAAGGACCAGGATCCAAACAGGAACCAGACTTTTTCCTGCTGTGCCTTACACACCTGCATGAAATGTGTTTCTAGATTCAGATTCAGAAAAAGCTTTATTGACAGGAGTCAAGTAGTATTGAGTGTTGACAAAGCTTATTACAATAGTACAGGAGAAAATCAGGTACAAGATGAATATAGAGATTATAGGAAATGTATGAATTAAAATTTAAAATAATCATAAAAACAAAATATAAGAATTCCTAATTAAAAAAAACTCTATCATAAAAATGGTTCATATGATAATTATGATTCTATGCAATCCTATGGACAATAAGGCATCCAAGCATCATTGTTTTCTCCGCATCCCAAGAGCCACTGTGTGTGTGTGTGTGTGTGTGCGTGTGCGCGCGCGCGCGCGCGCGAGTGAGTTTGGGAGGGAATAGAAAATAGGAAATGCACTTTAGAATTTTGGGAAGTATATTTTTTGCATAGTCTTGTATTTTACTAGGTGCAGAGCCCCTAAAGTCCCGAAAAGTTATATTTTTTTTTATCTTGTGCGCACAAGTTAAACAAGTTATTATCTTGTGTGCACAATTATCTTGTGGGGGCAAGTTATTATCTTGTGCGCACAAAATAAAAAGAAATATCACCTTTCGGGACTTTAGGGGCTCCGTAACTAGGAGACATTTCAACACTTGTGGGCGTCTGGTTTTGTCTAACGTACAGAACAAGAAGTCAGGATAAAGCTTGTTCTTCCATCTGTTTCTTCACACTGCAGCAGCCTGAACAGTGAAGTCACGTATCATTCTGAATGTGATGGAGAATATGATGTTGCAAAGTATTTTAAACGAACACAACTTTATTAAATATGTAGCCTACTCTTTTCAACACGGCAGCATGTTGCTGTCGTCATGTTCTATTGGAAAGACACACAGATGTTCAGACAGCTGCTGATAATGACTCAGCATTTTTTTTTTACAGTCTAATGTTCAGAGGTTTCCTTTTCATTAGTAGGCTAATATGAAATACTGTAATTAGAATATTCCTATAATATTCCTATAATATTTCTATAATATTCCTATTGGAGCCTATAATGTGTCTGTAGTACTTGATAGTGTGTTTATAATGATCTTGTAGGTATAAACTGCTGCTACTACTATTAGTATTACTATTACTACCACTATTACTACTGCTACTTCTAACGCTACTAGTACTACCCTAATAATAATAATGATAATAATAACTGTTTATGTATAGAGCATGTATCAAGACAAAGCTATTAAAGGCTTTACAAGATACATTAAAATATGAGTTATAAATGAAAATGTTCACAATAAATATCGAGAATAAAATACATATTTTCTGCAGCAGTTAGTTCATCAGGCTGCAGAGTCTTTTCTCTGGAAATATAAAACACGAAGAGACAAAACACAGAAGCTTACTGAACAGTCTTTTCTGTAATTTCACATATTTCCATCCAAGCTGACGCTGACGTGTTGCTCCGTCATGTTTGACCCCCGCGCGCTGAGAAATGGACTGATCCAGAGAGAGAGAGAGAGAGAGAGAGAGAGAGAGAGAGAGAGACATAGACAGAGACTGGTGTGAAACAGCAACAGCAGAGACGCACATTGCTGCTATCAGACACACACACATACACACACACACACACACACACACACACACACACACACACACACACACACACACAGCGACCTGGGACTATATTTGGGATTGAGAGAGAGAGAAACAGTTGATGTGAGCGGAGCTGCTGGATGTTTCTACCAGACAGCAGCAACACAGGTGAGACTCTGTTTTATTTCATATGAGTATGACTGTATGTATGTAGGAGGGCTGTGTGGGTATTTATATAGTGTGTGTAAAGTAGTGTTCCTTATACCGAAAAAGAACTGGTAATCCTCTGATAAAGATATACCGCAAAACTATAGGAATATATTATAGAGGTTTGTGGTTTGGGTCGTATCGTATTAGGAAATAATTGAATGAACTTAAGTTTCCTTTTAAATTAATTGAATTGACAGTGGAGTGTGTGTAGTTTCTATATTATATGGATATTGTAGGGATATTTTATGGATACTATAGGGATATTATAGGGATAATATAAGGGTATTATCGGGATATTATGGTGTTTTTTGGCCGGCTCTCTCCCCGGCTCTCTCCCCGGCGGTGGTCGACCTTGGCCGGGGAGGCTGGCGGTGTGACAGCCGGGGATGGGATGAGCCGCAGCGGGCTGAGAGGCTCCGACGTCCCGCCGAATCTAACGCTCCTAAAAAAAACCCCTCCGGACTGCTTCCCATCAGGTCCGATATAGACTCAGTTCACTGCCTGGTCTGAATTATGTAAGAGGCTGCTGACAAGTGAGGGAGTTTCTGCCGAGGATGGAGGATGGAGGGAGGGAGAGATGGAGAGAGAGAGAGAGAGAGAGATGGAGGATGGATTAAGGATGGGATGGTTTTATGTAACCCAGCATCACAACATCTGCCGGCCGGCCTCGCCTCTGAAATCAAACACCCCCCCTGTACCAGGATCAGTTCAGTTTCACTTCAATTCATTTAAATGGAAACTTCATTTAATTTGCTGTAACCACAGAGCGCCCAGCCTCAGTTATTAATAGGTTGTAACGAAAAATCACTGTAATATCTCTAGAATATTCCTATAAGGACTTATAGTGTATTTATGGAACTCAATACTGAGTTTATGGTGGCTTTGTACTTTATGGTATTTTTATTTATTTATTTATTTATTTTTATCTCTTATGGTGTCACTATTGTTCCTGCAATATCCCTCTGAGGACTTAAAGTGTGTATGTGGTACTCAATACTGAGTTTACAGTGGCTTTGTACTTTATGGTATTCCTATAATACTCCATTGTTTTTTTATGTCTGTGGCAGTAAACGGTGTCAGCACAATATTCCTGACTTACTGCATGTCTGTGGCTGTCAGTAGTGTCCTTGTTGTACTTTGTGGTATTTGCTTTTATCTCTTATAGTATTACTATACTGTGATATCCATGTAGTATTTTGGGTTTGGAGGAAAAGTGATTTAATTGAAAGTGTAACTGAGTCTGTCTGCCTGTCTGTCTGCCTGTCTGTCTGCTGTCTGTCTGTCTGTCTGTCTGCCTGTCTGTCTGCCTGTCTGTCTGTCTGTCTGTCTGCCTGTCTGTCTGTCATCGTTAAGCTTTTAAACGGTTGCCCCCCCCCCCCCCCCCCCTCCAGGCTCTTTCTAGCTCCCACAGGACTGGAAACCCATTATTCACAGCTGGGTTCAATAGGACAGAGAGAGAGAGAGAGAGAGAGGGAGGGAGAGAGAGCGAGAGAGAGAGAGAGAGAGAGAGAGACAGAGAGAGAGAGGGAGAGAGAGAGAGAGAGAGAGAGAGAGAGAGAGAGAGAGACAGAGAGAGAGAGGGAGGGAGAGAGAGCGAGAGAGAGAGAGAGAGAGAGAGAGACAGAGAGAGAGAGGGAGAGAGAGAGCCTTACTGTTGGTTACCTGTAATGTTGGTGATCTGGAACTGAAGCTGGTTCTGCTGCAGCTGTCCTTCAGTCTGGATCAGAGAGTCGGGTCAGACTGATGGTTCTTGCTGTGATCTCTTGAATCTTGAATCGTCTTGTCTTACTGTTCTTGTTTTCTTCTTTGCCTGTTTGTGTTTTCTCGGTTTGGGTAAGAACCACTGAATCCTCCCACCATCCAGCTCCACCAGACCAGGTGCACAGGTGCATATCGATGTCTGATACCACCGAAATAATAAAATAACCACCAAATAACCACCAAAAAGCAAAGACTAATATCAACAAAACTTAAAACACCCATATTGGCTCCAACAATCAGAATTAATTTCACACTTCCGACAGTTTTGAGTAGCAGATCAGATCAGCTGTGACTCAGCAGCCAAAAACAAAACACTGAAACACTGAAACACTGAAGCATCGACACTGACAGAGGAAATGCTGCTGAGCGGCAGCTTTGGATTCTGGTTTCTCCAGAATTATTTGGGGACGCTCTGCAATGTTCCAGTGACCCAGCTTCGGGTCTCGACCCTGTGATTGAACCCCGGAGCCTCAGGTGGAATTTGCAATTTTTTTTTTCACACTAAACCATGCACTTTTTGTTTAGACAAAGACAATTTACAGTATAATGCTGCTATTCCCCTACAAATATACTGCTAATTTTCTCCTCTTTTTTTTTCTTGGTCCACTATGTGTATTGGGTTGTATTGTATTGAGTGTGTGTACTGTGTGTATTGTGAATGTTTTTATAAGATCTTTTTTATCTCTCTCTATTTTAATTTATTTATGTACACTGTAGGTCTAGGAGGAACGGTATTTCATTCTTGATTGTACGTAAGTGCAAGAAAAAATGACAATAAAGAAATCTTGAATCTTGAACCCGGTCCTGGTCTGGATTACACCTGCTAACAGTCCACCAGGACAAATAATAGGACAAATAATTACTGAACACAGAAATCAAACCTCTACGTACCTACAAGGCAAACAACATTAAAGGACTAGTTCACCCCAAAATGAAAATTCAGTCATCTGCTCCCCCCATGTCAGTTTAAACTCCACTGAAGTTGGAAGGACCATCAAACACACAGCAGCTCTGGCTCAGCCTGATAACAAACTGTTGAAGTTAACAGAGCTTCATAATATATCCGCCAGATTTCTCCAAACAGCTTGTGCAGCAGAATCCAAGTGTTTTGTAGTCAAACGATTGAACTCTGGGTCCAGAAGTCCAGTATTTACCTCAGTATCTCCTAGATTTTCTTCTCTGAGGACGCTCCGGTCGCCCGACAGCTCTGCAGGAAGACTCTGCCTGAGACTATAGGAAAAAACCAGGAGATGGTGAGGGAAATATTGGACGTTTGTAATAATTTGGCTACAGAACACTTGGGTTCTGCTGCACAAGCTGTTTGGAGAAATCTGATGGACGTTTTCTGCTGTTTTGGAGCCCAGTTAGAACTCACTGTGTGTTTGGTTTGCTACCAGCTTCAGTGAGGCTGAGCAGAGAAAGACTGAATCTTCATTTTGAGGTGACTTTATATTTTGAGTGAGAAGTTGGGTTCTGGTCCAGTGATTTCATGGAGCTGGGTTACCTTGCGAGGCAGCTGGATTCGCGTGATCGTGATCTCGAGAATCCATCTTGCCAGTCTTCAAGTTCTGCGTTTGTGGCTGAACCACAGCGGTGCGGACCAGTCAGCGTTCGTTGATCTGATTGGTTGAAGTTTGCCCATGATAGACGCTGATAGACAGATGGTTCATCCAATCACCTGCCAAGTACTTTTTGAAAGTGCCTGCCCTTTTCCAAACAGTTTCCAAGGACGACTTCCCAGATGGTTCTGTGTAACAAACCATCTGGCAAGTCAGGTTAGGAGTTGGGTGGTTTGGAGTCTTTCTGGAGCCGGGCTCTAGTGGACATTAGAGGAACTGCAGCTTTCAGCCACTTCCTGATTGGCTTCAAAATTCACCCGTGGCTTTAGCCGCTTGGTCTGAACACAGACTGAACACAGACTGAACACAGACTGAACACAGACTGTCCAGATGAAGGACAGACAGTCTGTTTAACGCTGCTGCCCTCATAGCACCATGCTCTCTAACCACCTGAGCTGTCCAGCCTTTGTGTGTGTGTGTGTGTGTGTGTGTGTGTGAGTGTGTGTCACCTCAGGTTATTAGAGTGTGTGACACTTGGCCCGAGGTCGGCTGCTGCTCAGGTTTGAGGATACAGTAAATCTCAGACTCTGCTGGAAGCTAAAGATGCTTCTGGCCTCTGTGTAGGACTGGTATGGAGAAACATTACAGACTAAACAAATCGCACCTGAACTGAACTTTTTTTTTTTCGTGAACTCATGATTTGCAAAACCCAAACTTTTCCCCACATTTCTCCTCCCATTCAGTCAAGTTGGATCTGTTTCATAACTGAAACAGTGAACAGCTGTTGCTGTGGCGGGTCGGCGAGTCTCACCTGTCAGTCACACGGTGAAAGAGGCTGCAGGTGCTGCTGGGAGCTCTGTACTGGTTCCATTCTCTTCCAGTCCACTCTCCATTCACTGTTGGTTTAAAAAGAAAGGTTGACTGAGCAGCTTGTTGTTTTCCAGTCACACAGTTCCACTTGTTCACACTGGGAGCTGACCAGTGAAACCAGTCTGCTGCTGGAGCCTCAGCTGGCACGATCACCTTCCATACTCCATCCATAGACTAGAGAGCAGTGTTACAGTCCAGTCACCAAACCTCGAGTCCAAGTCGAGTCCCAAGTCCTCGATGTTCAAATCCGATTTGTGTCTGAGTCGAGTCTCAAGTCCTCAATAATCGAGTCTGAGCAACCAGTTTGAGTTCAGGAACTGATTTGACATTTGACTCGACTTTTCACTCCAGTTCATGGAACATCCAGTAAGTGAAGCTCACAGTACGAGGCGGAGCATCTTCATCTTCCTCTTCACCTTCCTCCTGTGTCGCTATAGCGACAATCTGTTCCATCCTCCTGTCAGTATTTGTGTGGTCAGATAATCGATGCTGTGAACCAATCAGATGATCAGGGACAAATCTGAGTCTAAGTCATCAATATTCAAGTCAGAGTACAAGTTAGAGTCATCAG